>NC_053130.1:36589035-36614035 GCF_010015445.1 Perca fluviatilis | reverse complement strand
CTCCAATTGAGAGGCTTGATTGCCAGTTTCAACTCAACTTATTAGAAAATCTTTGGTTGCATATTATTTGCTACGTAAATCTTTCTTGTTGAGCTAACAAACAGTAGACATTTCTGACCTGACTCCCTGCTGTCTCCTGGAAGCAGCGGCCCAGGGTGTTCTTGGAGCTGATTGGCTGGTAGCCATGCGGGCTGGGATAAAGCATGTTGTAGCCGTGCTGCTGGATCTTCTGGCTGCTCTCTGAGTGCTGGTAGGTGTAGCTGGTGGAGGAGGAGGAGCCTGCCTGGGAAGCTTTGAGCTGCTGCCCGATGTTGTGGTAGTTATCCAGCTGAGACACCTGGTGGACCTGGACCGAGGCTTCGGGGGGATGCTTAATGTGGATGTTGACGATGCTGGGGCTGAACACTGGAGGCACATGGGACACATCAGCAGACAACTATTATATTGCATAATCGGGAATTGTGGGTAATACTGTGTAACATTTTAAAGGGAAACTCCACAGATTTGACACAAGATAGGTTTTCTCATCCTGAGCCTGTGGTTAGAGACTCTGGGGAGCTTTGTCAAGTCTGATGGTGCATTCACATTACAGCGGGCTTCCTCCATTATTGGGAGTGTGGTGTGTTGTGACAGGATTGGCAGAAAATGAGCTCTGTGGCAGACAAACGTTTATGATACTTCTACGTTTTGTTCAGCAAGATAATCTTCAGAAGTGAACACCACTGTATGATTTTTGAAGCGTAAATGCAATCGCCAGAAGTGAAAAGCCAACGTTAAGGCTAGAAAAGAAGTACACCATGGTCGCATGAAGACGTCCCCACCACTAGCTTCCAAGTAATTTTGTGTGCTTGGCATGATGACGTCTGTCGTCACATTTAGCAGATTGTTAGCAACCACCCTTTTTAAGATGCACAAGCTTAAAAATTCACGAGTGGGATGTGTACTGTCGTATTTTATGTCCTGGAACAAAAAGTGAAAATCTCTTAATGTTATTTTAATCACAGACCTTATTTCAGGTATCGAACCAAAGACTCATTGAAAAAGCCCGTTGACTTCAAGACGAGGGAACCGGAAGTGCAAAAAAGCTAACAGACTTCCGAGATTCAACCCTTCGAGGGGAGAGGGCCGTAGGCGGGAGTTATTTGGTGTGGTGTTCTGAATAAATAACTGACAAGTTTAAATTGAGAAGTTTGGACTTCTAGAATGGAGAGGGTGTGTTTGGTAAATGATACGGAGAGTGAGGCATGGCAGGTGTATGTGCAGCAGTGCAGCGCCAGGTGACTGTCTGAACCAGGCTAGTCTATATCCACAACGTTCCACTTCAGTATAAGAACCCTCTCAGTGTGCTGTGGTAATCCAAAAGTAATTTCCTAGATTTGTGTTTTACATTTAGAAATAAAACACAATAGTCCTGGTGCCTGCAGTGTCTTCTCTTCCAGCCTATAGCTCCTCTCATTCAGCTGTCTGCTTGTTACTCTAACAAAGTCATACTTTGAGATGGGGACAGCTCTATTATCTACAACTAGCATATCAACTGTTTTCAAAATGAAAAATTTAATAAAACGCTGATTATAACTTTCTAGAGTGCAAGGTTTTTGTTAAACCAACAGCCCAAAGTGAGAGAGGTTTAGTTTATGACATCAAACAGGCGAAGCAGCAACGCGTCACATTGGAGCAGACGGGCCCACAGAATGTTTTGCATTTATGCTTTAAAATAGTTGTCAGAAAGTGTGGATATCAAAGCGCAAATCACTACCATATCTTCTGGGACTGTCCCGGCATTAAAAACTTTTGGAAGGCGATACACAACGCTTTACAAGTCATATTCCATGAGGACATTTCTTTGGACTTTAAGACTCTATATCTTGGAAATATACCTCAAAGTTGGCTAAAAGGGGACAAACACTTGATAAATGCAATGCTGGTGGCCAGTAAAAAGGCTATTACTAGAGTACCCCACAATTGTTTCATGGAGAGATATTGTAACAGAAATCTACAGAATGGAGCGGATTGCAGCTCATGTTAACTGAAAAATGGAAACATTCCTTGAACACTGGCAGAAGTGGTACAACTATGTCTCAGATTAATGGGCTGACTGTACTTCTTCATTATATTGAAAGTGATTTCTCCCTGTTTTATTTATAGTTTTGTTTTTATGATGTAATTTTTGTTGGTTCATTTAAATATGTTTGTTTATCTCATCCTTTTATCTCTATACTTTAATAAGTATGTGGTTTGTCATAAAACCTGAATAAGTGAAATATATGTACGTTGAACGCTAATAAAATACAAATGAAAAAAAAATTATAAATAGTTGTCAATACATCAACTAATAGTTTTCATGCATTTTATGGGATTTCAGGTGACAAATAAATTGATTGATTGTTGTACTACGAGGGAAGTTAACATTATGGAAATGCTCAAATAGATCGAGGGATAAATACTCTACTGTTGATCAGCTCTTTGTTACAATATGCTGTATTGTGGACTGTTTTAGAGCTGCCATGGACACTAGCTGGATTTTAAATCCTAAATTTAGGGTGTGCATCAGATTGATCCATTGGAGCCTCAGCTGTAATCTACAGGCTGCATCTTGTCCAGCACGACACAGCTGTGTCTCTCTGAACAGACTGTCCTTCCCCCCAAAAAAATCCCATAGGTTGTTTTTCCGAGCAGCAATTACAACTCATTAAGATTCATAGTGGTGGTAGGAAGTGAAGTAACGTCTGATTTGAACCCAAACCTCCATCTTTTTATCAACTTAACTCAGTAGTTTTGGTGTCTAAACCTAACCACACTGGGACCGTTTCACTACGTTAACCACGTGTTTAAAACCGCGACCGTTCTCTGGTTTAGATATGAGGACAGAAAATGGGTCAGATCAGACTTACGAATAAAGGTCCTACATGGTCGTATAGTTTTGCGGGTTGGTTGCTCTGACGGACTGTCTACTGAACTGTGGTCATTCAGGAAATGTACAATATATATGATCTCCCAAGTGGTGTGTCCCTTCAACATCCAAACATGGTGTTCAAATATAGTGTGGGTCTTTTACACATTCTGTGTACCTGTTGTAGAAGCAATACTTTGATTTGCTCACTCTTACACTAATGCTTTGCAGCAGAACCAGCTAAAGTTCTCTCTCTCTCTCTCTCTCTCTCTCTCTCTCTCTCTCTCTCTCTCTCTCTCTCTCTCTCTCTCTCTCTCTCTCTCTCTCTCTCTCTCTCTCTCTCTCTCTCTCTCTCTCTCTCTCTCTCTCTCTCTCTCTCTCTCTCTCTCTCTCTCTCTCTCTCAACCAAGAGTCAGGTTCTGTCAGAGTTTTCTGTCTGTTTAAAGAAAGTTTTACCTCACCACTTTTGCACCAAATCCTTGCTCATGGGGGGAATTGTCTTTGTAAATTATAGAGTGTGGTCTAGACATACTCTATCTGTAAAGTGTCCTGAGATAACTCCTGTTAGGAGCTGACACTATGAATAAAACTGAATTGAATTAAATTAAGAAATCGTTTAAAAATGGCAAAATTCTGAGACACTAGTGCCTGGTGGGGAGACTATTCCAATGACTACTGAAAAGGCTCATGTGAGTTCTAACTATTTCACAGTTCAGTGCAGCCCTTGCAATGCATGACTCAAACATGTATCCTTTACAGGAAGTTCAATGATAAATAACAGGAAAAATGTCACTTGTTGCATCCACATTTTCCATCTGGCTCACAAGCCCCATAGTTTAGTAAAATTTTATTTGTACAGCGCTTTTCACAGACAAAGTGCTTCACAATGTGCATAGACAATAAAACCGTCAATATAATATACAAATACAACAAATACAATTATCAAATAATTTAGCCTTTACTTGTCCCGCTAGCATCCCAGTTCCCATCACTCACCAGGGTTGTGGCCATTGCTGTAGGTCAGGGGCAGGGTGTGTGTGGAGTGGACCTGAGTCTGGCTGTAGCCGCCTGACGGCTGCTGTTGTCCATTCTGAACAGCCATCTGGCAGAACTTTCCAGTAAAATCGGGGGGGCACTGACACTTGTCCCTGGTGCTGCACTTCCCGCCATTCATACACGGCAGGTGACACACCACTGAGAAGAGAAAAAAGAAGAAGTAGATGATGTTGCTGCACTGAGGCCCCACACAATTTGAATTCACATTAGTCTGACTTTCCAGAAATCTTGGTGTAGTCATGGACTCAGACCTGAATTTTAAAAGCCACATTAACATAATAAAAAAATCAGCCTATTATCACCTTAAAAATATATCAAGGGTTAAAGGACTTATGTCTCAGCAGGATCTGGAAAAACTTGTCCATGCTTTTATCTTCAGTAGACTTGACTACTGTAACGGTGTCTTTACAGGTCTCCCCAAAAAATCAATCAGACAGCTGCAGCTGATTCAGAACGCTGCTGCTCCAGTCCTCACTAAGACCAAGAAAGTGGATCACATCACTCCAGTAATGAAGTCTCTACACTGGCTTCCAGTGCCTCAAAGAATTGATTTCAAAATACTTTTACTGGTTTATAAATCACTAAATGGTTTAGGGCCAAAATACATTTCTGATCTGCTACTACATTATGACCCACCCAGACCTCTCAGGTCGTCTGGGACAGGTCTACTTGTTGTCCCCAGAGTCAGAACTAAACAGGGGGAAGCAGCGTTCAGTTTTTATGCTCCACATATTTGGAACAAACTCCCAGAAACCTGCAGGTCCGCTGCAACTCTCAGTTCTTTTAAATCTAAGCTAAAGACCTATCTTTTTGATGTTGCTTTTCTTTAAATAATCTATTTTATTAACTTTAATTTCTTATACTGCACTGTAACTTTTATTCTTATACTGCACTATCAATTTTATTCTTGTCTTTAAATTGTTTTTAATTGTTTTCTTACTGCTCTTTAATGTTTTATGTAAAGCACTTTGAATTGCCCTGTTGCTGAAATGTGCTATACAAATAAAGCTGCCTTGCCTGCCTTGCCTTACCTTTCCCACAGACACAAAGCAGAGAAAACGGCTTCAGTTCCCTGTCAGAAAGGTAAAAAATATTATTTATAATATTTTTGGTTGGCATGATTGAATATTTAGCATAACATTCCAGTTATAATGTAAGGTGCGCAGCTTACATTATAGAACATTCTTCCCACAGTACATTGATAACGTTCTCAATGTACTATACTGCCAAAACTAAGAAAAAGACACGGCTCTTCTCTCGCTTGATGCAGAGAAGGCCTTCTATAGGGTTGAGTGGACTGATATCTTTAACGTTACAGCTGCATTTGGTTTTGGAAATACTTTCCGTAACTGGATCAAACTATTACAGCTCAACCCAATAGATAGATAGATAGATAGATAGATAGATAGATAGCCGTAGACACAGAAATCTGTCTTGCAATACAAGCTCCAACAATTACAACACAACAACCTAAAAAGCTAAAAACATAGGAATCATTAAAAAAAAAAACTATCACTTCTTTGCCGTCCTATGTTGATTCAGCAGAGATATTGACAGAGGAACAAATGAGGGTTTATATTTGTTCTTTCTGCAGTCTGGGACCCTATAGCGCCTCCCGGAGGGCAGGAGTTGGTACTCCCCATACAACACATGGGAAGAGTCCAGGGAGATTTTGTCAGCCAGTCTGACGGTGTGCAGTACGCAGGGGCGTAGCACTAGACCCTGGGCGTTATGCATAGGCAGTCCTGATGGGCCCCCATGTTCCTCAACACCCCCAATAAAAAAATAAATAATAACCGGGCCTCTGTACAAATCAATCTGTAGGCCTAGATGTTTATAGGGTAATAACTATTAACTGTAATGCTTAGAGTAGCCTGATAACACACATTTCAAACCTCCTTTCTCAACATTCTCTAGCCTACTTTACAGTGGTTCCTACTACATTTTGTTTGTTTTCTCTGTACCTTTACTTGCCAGCCTGTGTACTATGGTGTCTCTCTGATCATCTGTTAATTTATCTGGCCATAGTCCTGGATCCTCTGGCAAAAACTGGTCTGCACCACTCTGCCTAACTTTAGTGTTACTTAACACCTTTCAGTCAAAATGGCTAAAGATGGTTTGCTTTAATTTTGATATAAGCTCACCTTGTCTCAAATCCAAAGAGGAGGATGAGGGCCTTGTGTTTCACAATGTTAACATCTGCTTCTACTGAATCTGACATAACTATAATGTTGACATGATATGTATCTACCGATGAGCTACCAAGCTACCTATGACACTGATTAGCCTATTATTGTTAATTATAGACATTATAGCCTATTAATTTAAAATTAAACATATTTTAAATTAGGCTATTACAATGGTGTGTTATATGCAAACAGCATTGCTAGTGTAGTTTATCTATTTAGCCTTTACCTCAGATTACATGTATAACCAAATTATCATTTGAAAGTGTATGTTCTGCTCTTTCAATGGGTTGTCTCAGTCCGTTTTTAGCGGAGATATTCAAGCAGTTTAGCACCATGGATTTCGTTTTTTAGTCTGTGCTCACCTTTCTTTGAAAAGAAGTCAGTTACCACTCATTTTGTTTTCTCTCCTTCTCCTGTCTTTCCTTTCATTTTGGTAATCTGATTTGGCATTCTTTGAGAATTTCTACAGCAGAAGTTTGCGCTCCACCAGATGAACAAAATGCGTGCAGATGGACTAAACCATTTGGCGCATTAGCAAGGGGTGGGTGAGACCTTAGATAGTCTTTTTTGTATACAAAATGTAGTCAGTCAATCAACCAAGTTATTCAGCCAATACACTAACTTTACATTTCATCTGACATGCATTATGAAATTTAATTAGGAAATGAAAATATCCAGGTGAAATAAAATATATTCCAGACTTTTCAAGGGCCCTCTCTCCCCTTGGGTCCTGGTAATCAGTATTGGTTTTACCCACAGTCCGACGCCCCTGGCAGTACGTGGCTTTCAGTGAGCGTGTTCTCCACTGAGTGGCCCACCAATTTGGAACAGATTCCCAGGAGCCGTCGAATCCTGGCCTTCAGATGAGCTGAGAGGCCTCCAAACCACACTGCACCTCCATACTGCAGGATGCTTTGAATTGTTGGCACAAAGAAAAGAGACAGGATTTCGCTGCTTGATCCAAATGACCTGAGTCTCCCTATTACCTATAACTGAGGAACTGACAAATTAAGTAGTGTCTGAGCCCTTTAATATTACAAGAGGTTGCCCCCAGGGTTCACCTCTATCACCACTTCTGTTCATACTAGCTATTGAACCACTAGCAATAGCAATTATATCTAATAGGCAAATACTGGGGATTACAATTGGTAGAATAGCTCTTTTTGCTGACGACGTAATTTTATTCTTAAAACAATTAAACACATCCATACCAGCACTGTTAGATCTAATTGGCCTGTTATATCTCCAGATAAACAAGTAAATGCTTCAAAATCATCACTAATGCTGCTTACTGGAAATAAAAGACAATATATGGACCAATGTTTGTTTACTTTCAAGCGCTCATCTAATTTTACATATTTGGGCATTAAAATAACACCTCATTTAGAAACTACAGCACCAACAAACTATGGAGTAATAATGAAATGAGTACATTATTCTATAGAAAGGTGGATGTCCTTACCTTTATCTATGATATGGAGAGTAAATATATTGAAAAAGGAACATATTGCCTAACTGCATGTACAGTATTTATTTTAAAATATCTCTCCACCCACAGGAATGTTTAAGAAACTCACAACACTCTTCAGGAAATTTATGTGGAATAAGAAGTGTTCTCGAATCTGCTTATCTCTGCTGTATCTTCCATTTGATACTGGGGGGCTGGAATGTCCAAATCTTTATTGGTACTATTTAGCAACACAATTGAGAACTATAATGTTCTATTTTTCTTCTGGAGAGCATGCATCATGGGTGGACATAGAGTCAGGCTCCTTTAAGGTACCATTACATTTGTACCTGTATACTGCTCACCCTATAGTTTTTAATATGATTAATGTATGGTATGAGGTAAAATAATATATGAACAAATTGGGCTCTCTGTCACAATGCAGCCCAGTGTAGGGCAAGGTTTCATTTAAACCAGGCGAGCTGGATGCAGGATTCCAGATATGGACAAAGAAAGTAATTAGTAGAGTAGGTGACCTCTTTAACCCTTGTGTTGTCTTCACTGTTGTCCATGAACTTGTCACTCCGGGTCAAAATTGACCATTTTTTGTCCCTCTTTTCAATGCTATTTGTTTTTATTCATGGTCAATAAACCTAATAAAATGACATTATACCTAATTTTTGAGTTAGAAAAAAAGCAGATATGAATTATTTTGACTAATAGAATAGTTAAGATCAGAGGATGTTGAGTGGTTTATGTCAAAAGTTTGGTCAGGATTCTGTTTTGAAACCATTTAAAAAATGTTTTTCAAATGCCATGAAATTAAATTAACAACCAAAATTCAATGGAAGTAATCATTAATCTTACCTTCGAAGAACATGGATGCATGGATGTATATGTTCTATGGGTTCTATACAACGTACATGCATGCATCCAAGGTATTTTGGGGCAATTTGGTTGTTAAGAAACCCTTATTTCTGATATAAAAAACTTTGAAAACGGGTCAAATTTGACCCGAGGACAACACAAGGGTTAAAAAAGGGATTCTAAAGACCTTTGAAGAAATCTTTCTAATGTATGACATCCCAAGGAATTTTTTTTTTCAAATATCTCTGAATGAGGAACTTTATTTCTTCTATACAAAACCAATCAGTAGTGATTCCTGCACTGTCATCTTTAGAAGAAATTATAACAAATGATTGTAATAAGAGATTTTTTTTATTGATGGAATTTTGATTCCATCAATATATAACTGGCTTGCATCTGGCTGTAAAGAAACATGGATAACCAGACTTGAGACATGGAGGGCGGACTTAAAAGAGGACATTTCAGAAAACGACTGGAAAAGAAACCTGAGACGCATCTCAGAAACAAACAGCAAATTCCAATTTAAAGCTACTCCAATATATTTGGCTGATGCAGAAATACACAACTCCTGTGACCTGAATAAATACAATCGTAATATACCTGACCTTTATTTTTAAAATGCAATGAGGCTAAAGGGACATTTATGAACTGTGTCTGGGAGTTTGACAAAATGAAAACATTCTGGAGGGAGCTGATCAATAAAACCATATTCATCTTGTCTGTGAACATTCCACTTGACATCTGGAAGAAAATAGAGGCACCTACAATTGGTGCTTGGATCAAGAATATGGCAAAATGTTGAAAATTGTTATTGCAATATTATTCTCTTAGGGCTGGCACTGTGTGTTTCTAATTGTCCAGACTAAAGCTTTGCTATTAGCAACATAAACTCCAAACATTTACCTTGTTGCTTTGTGTCTACATGCAGCATGTATATACAGTATCTCACAAAAGTGAGTACACGCCTCACATTTTAGTAAATATTTCATTATATCTTTTAATGGGACAACACTGAAGAAATTTCACTTTGCTCCAATGTAAAGTATTAAGTGTCCAGCTTGTATAACAGTGTAAATGTGCTGTCCCCTCAAAATAACTCAACATACAGCCATTAATGTCTAAATGTCTAAAACGCTGGCAACAAAAGTGAGTACACCCCTAAGTTAAATTCCTGTAGAGGCAGGCAGATGTTTATTTTTAAATGCCAGTTATTTCATGGATCCGGGATACTATGCATCCTGATAAAGTTCCCTTGGCCTTTGGACTTAAAATAGCCCCACATCATCACATACCCTTCACCATACCTAGAGATTGGCATGGTTTTATTTCAGTTAGCCTAATAGCTGGTTTGATTTGCATTGAGAGATGATTTTATGGAAAGTACCCCATGCCAATCTCTAGGTATGGTGAAGGGTATGTGATGATGTGGGGAGGCTATTTTAATTCCAAAGGCCAAGGGAACTTTATCAGGATGCATAGTATCCTGGATCCATGAAATAACTGGTCTTTAAAAATAAAAATCTGCCTGCCTCTATGGGAATTTAACTTAGGGGTGTACTCACTTTTGTTGCCAGCGGTTTAGACATTAATGGCTGTGTGTTGAGTTATTTTGAGGGGACAGCACATTTACACTGTTATACAAGCTGTAAACTTAATACTTTACATTGTAGCAAAATGTAATTTCTTCTGTGTTGTCCCATTAAAAGATATACTAAATATATACTAAATATATATATATATATATATATATATATATATATATATATATATATATATACGAAATATTTACTAAAATGTGAGGGGTGTACCCCCTTTCTGAGATACTGTAAAATGGAATCAATTTGTTTTAATTCAACTGTGAATGATTTGATATTGTCTGGACTGCAGCTGCCTAAAATGAGCTGGCAGTTATTAATAAAAGAAGAACGAGCTGAGGGCCAGAAAGCTCTCAGCACTCGGTGAGCCGGTGAGCTCACCTGGGAGAGAATATACCAGAGGAGCTGGAAAAACACCACTTAAATCCACTCTCTAGGGACTGCAGAAGGCCAAATGGCATACACATACAACAGGCTGAATGATTGAGATTTAAAAAAAAGAATCCTCATAACTCATTCCCTGAATATTTTCTGCTATCACCAAACTGTCATCAACTGGCCAAGTACCTTTCACTCCGCCTTGCCATGAACTACATTTTCTCCATCTGCTGAACTGAACGAACTGAAAAATAGGTCAACACCTATTTTTTATGTGCTCAGAGAAAACAATAAGGAAACAAATTCTTCACACACGTGACAAGAAAACTTATCTTTGCCAATACACCTGAGCATCGAAGATAGTGGAAATGATCCTTTCAAGAAAAGACAAAAACAGGCGCAAATATTCTGGAGAATTGTATGCAATTTGTGGAGGCTGAGGGTCCAAGACTACTCTTTTAATTCAAGGATTAAATGTGTTTTAAGTTTGTAACATTTGCAGTTTGAGCAGTAACATCGGTTACCATGTGCTGATGTCAGCACAGATTTCCAAAAATACTCCTTATGTTAACAGATATTGGCAAGAAGTCCTAAATTCCCAAGAATTAGTATAAACAAGACTGCAAGCCATGCTTGCGGCTTGGTAAGGCCAAACATTTAGCTGTAAAGCAGTGCCTTGAGCTAAATGCTATTGGCTAAGTATGTGTATAAATACAGTACATTTTTCATTGCTCTTAATGCACTTACACAGCAATAGACATTAGAGCTAAGAAGGTCAAAAAAGCTAAAGAAAATAACAAATATAGGTAAAGAATAGACAGAACTATTATGTGCGTATGTGACAGAATAGGTGTATATATAAATATGTAAATATGTAAAAAGCAATAACACAAAGTAACATGCCTGATGTCACACGTCATGAACTGGCTCAGGTGGTGACAACAAAAAGGAGACAACACCATGTTAAATGTTTAAACAATACTTTATTAAACCAAACTGAACCAAATTAGACCAAATAAACTCTATACAGAATGGGATGTGGACATCAGTGAAGTCAGTGGTGTAGGGTTTGTATGAGTTACAGAGGTGTGTGTTGGTGTTGTAAAGTGTAAACTTAGCAAAAGGCAAACCTAGGACAACATATCCTAACCAAACCAAACCTAACCCGGAGACAGCCAGAGCAGAGAGAGAGAGACAGGATACTGGAGTTAAATTAACCTTAGCACACCGGGCCCAGATGAGCTGAGTTGCTCTAATTAGTAAGCTGAAAACAGGAGGCTCAGGTGAGAACACACCTCGCCAACTACACCATAGGGGCTCCACAGGGTACAAGCCAAGTGTTTCTGTAAATTGTAAATTGTATATTTATGACTCATATAGACAGTGATATACGATATGGGCGGTATACAGTATACTGCTGATGTAATCAGGGGACTGAGTAGGTGGGTGGAACAGGTCAGGTGGGGAAACTGGAGTTTATAGGAGGGCAGGTGGGAGTGGCAGGGTCTGAAATGACAAGAGAGTTAGTGTTTGACAGCCAGACAGATTATTTTAAGAGGATGGAAGAATCCCGTTAATCCGCAGTTATTAATTAAAAAGAAAACTGTTCATCATAAAATCATATAATGAAATGGGGCTGTTCGTGTCCTTCTTAAACTAAGGAAGTTCCAAACATCAAAATACATCTGGAGGAGACCAGTTTTCATTATTGACCTGTCAGGGATTCACTTCAGATCTAATTTTTAGAATCCTCACCCTTGTTATTTCATGATACTTCCATGAGAATTATAGTAGTATTCATATTGTAGACTTAAACTATCATAGATTGTATGCAGTCTATAAGAACTATCTGTACTATCTAACTATCTATATGAGCTGAATGTATTCAGCCTCTTGGCTGATAAAAGTCCCCAGGGACCACACAACATTATTCTGTTAACATAATAAACCTTCATAGTGAAAATAAAATAAAATCTAAATCTCTTCAATTTAACAGGAAGTGATAAGCTTCATCAAACCTTCAATTTTGATTCAACATCCAAACCAATCAGCTCTTAGATAAAGGGTGAGCCAGGTGTTTCCCATCATGCCCTGGAATTTTGCAGTTGGTGGAGAGCAACGTCAGAGCTTGAGTCCAAAAAGCGCCACCCACCTTGATCTCATGAGGTCATCGCTGTTTATGTTAGCATGACGTCAGATCACATCAGGAACAGGTCGACCACAAATCTACCCTCCGCATCGTGGAGCCATCGCTGGTGACAGAGTGCAACTCCAAAGCACTTACACAAAATGTTTGGCAAAAAAGCACCAGGAAAACATCAAGCTTGTTGCAAGAGAGCAGTGAATGCCAGGAAACACAGGGAAGTAATGGACCTACTAACTACAAGCATAAGATATTTCCAGTGATTAAAAAGTGCTAAATGTCCTTTTACAATGTAGGGGTTAACGTTTAATCAATTGAAAACCTCAAGTGAAGTGCCAGTCCTTGAAGTACAGTTAAACGCTGCATTTTGTTTTAGATTTAGTATTATATAAGTAGAAACAATGTGAGAGAAAAAGAGACATGAGAACCAGAGCTGCAGCCAGTCAGGCTCAGAGCCAATCAGACAGACGGATGAAGAATGGGCTGGAGTCCCAGGCAGCATGTTTCTGCTGATTAGCTGGGGAAAAGCCCTGAGGCATCTATCGAACGTACAACTAGACTACATTTGGTTGAAAAAACACATTTTATTGTTAGTTATTTCAAGTCAGTAATACAAACTCCACAATCTAAAATGACTAAATATTTATATACATTGTACAGCTCTGAAGTTCATATTTTCCTCAGTTTCTAAGAACCTGCTGAAATTACCAAGCCTTATCTTTTGGACTTGGCTAGCTCTGGTAATTGGCCAACATGTCATCATGGGCTGTGGCCTGGATTTAAAAAGATCCACCCCTTCCTTCCATTGTATCATGAATCAACACTGCTCCCCAACCGTCTATCTCATCGGGTAGGTATGATAAACAAGACAAGCGTGATTTATTCTGTCTGGGCTCTTTGAGCTTGGTCTGGACTGCACATAAACTTCCAGCTACCTTCCTTGGCTCAGGTCTGCACCCTATCACACAGATGAGAAAGACGGAGGAAGGAGGGAAGGGCAGGAAGACTGAGGGCAGGGGAGGAATAAGGCGAGCCTGGACAGGCACATGCCACTAAGCTCCGTTTCTGTCAGATCCCTGTGCAGCATAAATCTGCAACATTCTCTCAAACTACCAACAGTGAGTTGGAAAGCTAATACATAAATGTCAGTTGAACTGTTTTGTATTTCTGACTGATGCAACCTACAGATGGATCTGGGTTGTTGGAGGAAGTAAACAAGCCACCATCAAGGCATTAAGGACCTCCTGTCGTCCCGGGGCCGGGAAATAAAGGATCGGGGACAACAAAAATTCATTTTGGGACGATAATTGAAAGAATAAAAACCCTGCTAATGTTACAATGAACGGCGATGAATATGAGTCTAACTGCACGTTTTGTGTAGCACACACAGTTCATAAACCTCCTTGACAACACACACACACACCACATAGCTAGACATGTGAAATTAGACGCTGTTCACCGCAAGTATCGACTGTCAGAGAAGTACAACGACACCAGCGTCCCGTGGTTGGATAGGCTACTTCTGCTCTTTCTATTGTTCCATCAGGTGAGCAGACAGCAGGAACATGCAGAGCAGTGCCCGGCCGCGACCTCCCAACAGCTGCAGGAATTCAACCCAAGTTGGCAAGCTTTAAGCCACTTTATTGTTTGTTAACGTTGTAGTTAATTGTTTGTTAGCAACCAGTTAGCTAACGTTAGCCTGTCTAATGTTAATGCTAACGTTACAGTTAACAGCTAATGAGTCAGAGCAGACATTTGCATTTACAGTGAGCCAGCTGACGATAACGTTATCATGTCACGTTAAGGGTCAAAACTCTACAACAGCTTAAACGTGTCACTGGCATTCACACTTAACGCTACTTCCTTTCTCTTCTTCATATACTCTGGGAACATCTCTCCATGGCATTGGGTCCTGGCAACATGCTGCCCATCATCTCACAGCTGCATCTTATCCACACACACCAGCTGGCAGGGCCCTTTCTGGCTTTTTGGGGACCTTGTCCATCCATCCATCTTCGTCCGCTTATCCGGTGTCGGGTCGCGGGGGGAGAAGCTCCAGCAGGGGACCCCAAACTTCCCTTTCCCGAGCAACATTAACCAGCTCCGACTGGGGGATCCTGAGGCGTTCCCAGGCCAGGTTGGAGATATAATCCCTCCACCTAGTCCTGGGTCTTCCCCGAGGCCTCCTCCCAGCTGGACGTGCCTGGAACACCTCCCTAGGGAGGCGCCCAGGGGGCATCCTTACCAGATGCCCGAACCACCTCAACTGGCTCCTTTCCGGACGCCGGAGCAGCGGCTCTACTCCGAGCTCCTCACGGATGACTGAGCTTCTCACCCTATCTCTAAGGGAGACGCCAGCCACCCTCCTGAGGAAACCCATTTCAGCCGCTTGTACCCTGGATCTCGTTCTTTCGGTCATGACCCAGCCTTCATGACCATAGGTGAGGGTAGGAACGAAAACTGACCGGTAGATCGAGAGCTTTGCCTTCTGGCTCAACTCTCTTTTCGTCACAACAGTGCGATAGATTGAATGTAATACCGCACCCGCTGCGCCGATTCTCCGACCAATCTCCCGCTCCATTGTACCCTCACTCGCGAACAAAACCCCAAGGTACTTGAACTCCTTCACTTGGGGTAAGACCTTGTGTGAAACTTTATATAGGGCCCCAAAAAAGGGCCAACTTCTTGTTAAGGACAGCACTGTTGTTGCCAACTTGGCCTTTGTTTGTGGTGTGACTGATTCACCTCTAGTCTCTAATCTTCAGATGGATTTAAATAAACATGTTGATGATTGATCCTATACAGTGCCTTGCGAAAGTATTCGGCCCCCTTGAACGTTTCGACCTTTTGCCACATTTCAGGCCTCAAACATAAAGATATAAAACTGTAATTTTTTGTAAAGAATCAACAACAAGTGGGTCCCAATTATGAAGTGGAACGAAATTCATTGGCTATTTCAAACTTTTTTAACAAATAAAAAACTGAAAAAGTGGGCGTGCAAAATTATTCAGCCCCTTTACTTTCAGTCCAGCAAACTCTCTCCAGAAGTTCAGTGAGGATCTCTGAATGATCCAATGTTGACCTAAATGACTAATGATGATAAATAGAATCCAGCTGTGTTTAATCAAGTCTCCGTATAAATGCACCTGCTCTGTGATAGTCTCAGAGGTCCGTGTAAAGCGCAGAGAGCATCATGAAGAACAAGGAACACACCAGGCAGGTCCGAGATACTGTTGTGGAGAAGTTTAAAGCCGGATTTGGATACAAAAAGATTTCCCAAGCTTTAAACATCCCAAGGAGCACTGTGCAAGCGATAATATTGAAATGGAAGGAGTGTCAGACCACTACAAATCTACGAAGACCCGGCCGTCCCTCTAAACTTTCAGCTCATACAATGAGAAGACTGATCAGAGATGCAGCCAAGAGGCCCATGATCACTCTGGATGAACTGCAGAGATCTACAGCTGAGCTGGGAGACTCTGTCCATAGGACAACAATCAGTCGTATACTGCACAAATCTGGCCTTTATGGAAGAGTGGCAAGAAGAAAGCCATTTCTTAAAGATATCCATAAAAAGTGTCGTTTAAATTTTGCCAAAAGCCACCTGGGAGACACACCAAACATGTGGAAGAAGGTGCTGTGGTCAGATGAAACCAAAATCGAACTTTTGGCAACAATGCAAAACGTTATGTTTGGTGTGTAAAAGCAACACAGCTCATCACCCTGAACACACCATCCCCACTGTCAAACATGGTGGTGGCAGCATCATGGTTTGGGCCTGCTTTTCTCTCAGCAGGGACAGGGAAGATGGTTAAAATTGATGGGAAGATGGATGGAGCCAAATACAGGACCATTCTGGAAGAAAACCTGATGGAGTCTGCAAAAGACCTGAGACTGGGACGGAGATTTGTCTTCCAACAAGACAATGATCCAAAACATAAAGCAAAATCTAAAATGGAATGGTTCACAAATAAACATATCCAGGTGTTAGAATGGCCAAGTCAAAGTCCAGACCTGAATCCAATCTAGAATCTGTGGAAAGAACTGAAAACTGCTGTTCACAAACGCTCTCCATCCAACCTCACTGAGCTCGAGCTGTTTTGCAAGGAGGAATGGGCAAAAATGTCAGTCTCTCGATGTGCAAAACTGATAGAGACATACCCCAAGCGACTTACAGCTGTAATCGCAGCAAAAGGTGGCGCTACAAAGTATTAACTTAAGGGGGCTGAATAATTTTGCACGCCCAATATTTCAGTTTTTTATTTGTTTAAAAGGTTTGAAATATCCAATAAATTTCGTTCCACTTCATGATTGTGTCCCACTTGTTGTTGATTCTTCACAAAAAATTACAGTTTTATATCTTTATGTTTGAGGCCTGAAATGTGGCAAAAGGTCGAAAAGTTCAAGGGGGCCGAATACTTTCGCAAGGCACTGTAATCATTTATATGAGGTTTTATTTTTGTTAAATGTAATTTATTTACTGTATTTAATCAAAAAATGATTAATATTGGAGATGCATTTAAAAGATGGAGACAGCGGGTTGGCTAATTTCCTTCTAAACAGGTAAGCGTTGAGCTTCATTCATTTATATCATGGTTAACGTAGGGATGGTCATTTTCATTCATTTCAACATTCATGTGCTCGCATTAAATTGTATAGAGTAACGTTGCTCAAGTTAGTTACTCGCAAAGCGGGTGAAGGGATCCTGACTGGTGCTAACGTAGAATCCATGACATGTGCCAGAAACTGCAAATTTGACTTCCTTATACGTTACCATCGCCAGCTTCACGGTTATGATATGTTGGACTGTAAGAGGATTCCCACTTTCTTAAAAAATGGCATGCAACCATAATGTGTAATGTACTGACTATACAGTGTAGAGACAAGCTGTATAACGGGTCTGGAAGTAGTAGTACTGACAATCACCCCCCGGCCAAAACTGTCCACAGGCTTCTGTTTAACGGGCGTAGCCGACACACAGTGACTGTGCCCTGGGTACAGATGACCAAAAGGTCGGGCACAAAGCTTCGCAAGCCTCGACTCCATAAATCCTTTTTTTCTTTTATAAAACTCCATTAAATCCCTGTGTTTGGGTTGCCGACAGGGGGCCGCTGAATAATGAGCGGTCTAGCTACTGATGGTGAGTTGAGCCCCGCTCTCGTACTAGCTGGGTAGATTCTTATGTTCCTGGCCAACCTTTCACTTTCACTGCAGTGCTGTTTTCTTTTGATTAACTTATAGAATTCTTCTGAATACGAAAAAAGAAATCAGAATTTGATGATTTAAATCATGAATCACTATGGACATAGGTGCCACATTAATGTTATTTTCCCCAAAGCCTGTGCCATAGCCAATCTCTTTCACCATTCACACAGACTTCACTTATCTGTCGGAGACAAGCCAAACATCTCTGCTTCTTCTGTCAGTGTAATGTGTTTGCTTCAACTCTGCCACTGCAGTATAATAGCTAAGGCACTTGAAAACGCAACACATAAATAAGCTGTCAGATTTGTCTTTAGCTAGTACATGAAAGCTTTTTACATTTATTGACAATAAATGATTTACTTTTCTTTTTGGTTTTGTTTGAAATTTCTGCTAATGCTAAGGCACAATAATAAAAAATACCCCCACCAAAAAAAAGCCCCCCCCCCCCCCCAACCCCCCCCCCCACCCCCCCCTTTCCCCCCTCCCTCCCCCCTGGAAAGTGATATACAGATACATTATTGTAGTAGTGGTAAAAAAAGTAAATAAACTCTATAGCGAAAATGTATTGTATTTAAACAGAGCATGGTCTTTGATTGGCAGATTGTTTTGGATAACATTTAGCTTACCCACCAACATAAGGTATGTGATTTGCATTGATCTACCAATGGAGAAAGTAGATCTGAAATGTGCTGGGAGAGCCCTGAGGCCATGGATGTGCTAAGAGAGCTGGAAACATGTAAAGGCAGCTCAGTAGCAGAGTGCTTACAGCGTACGCAGCCATTCCAATCCTCTCTATGCTGCGTTTGGTAAATAAAATACTTTTTTACTGCATTCTGTTGTCTCAGTACCTGTACTCTGTGCAATGACAAAGTTGAATCAAATCTAACATGATATAATATACTCCAAAAGTGTGTATGCAGATGGTGCATACAGTCAAATGTTCTGCCATGGACATGTGCACGGATCCTCACTGATATGGGCAGGCACATGCACTCCTACAGCTACAAGAGTTATATTATTCTAGGTTAAAATGTTTCTCATCACCCCCGTTGCCATGGTACATCCATGTTGTAGCTGATCTAAATTCCAGGTTGTTAAGAACACAGAGTTACACTGAATTAGGTAACATTGCTGATGGCAAACCATGCAAGGTTTCTTTCACTGCCATCTTTATTCTGCAAGAGATAAAGTGAATACAATTGAATATTCAAAAGAAGAGTTTTGTCCATATTGGATTCTCCAGTGTGACCACCTTCTCAGAGGTCATCACAGTAAAGGCACTTGGTTACTGGTTTGTGGCTCAAATGCTCATGTCAAAATTCACAAATGTCAATCTCGAAGCTAAATGTATCTAACTACATCAATACAAATCCATTCCAGGAAACAAAAGACCACCATAGTCTAGTCTAGTCTTCCAAGATGGCGGCACGCACGGACGCAGCGGCTCAAGGCTCCCAGCTACTTTGCACCTTTTTGTGTTTTCTATGTACTTTCTGTCTTTTTCTGACACACTCGTGTTTAAGTAAGCCAATCTACAATCGTCAAAAACTGATAGGCATCGGTTTTCTGGCGAAAATGGAAATTACAAGTGTTTTTACACGGACTCACAACATCCCGCCGGAGATAGCGAGACCACCGGGCGCCTTATGGACTGTTGTCGGGCCCGGAAGGCGCCGGAGGTGGCGTAAGGAGAGAAAGCAGAAACGGGGATGTCGGGCAGGCCTGCTAGTCCGGCTAAGGAAACAGCCGCACCGACCTCCGCTACCATCTATCCTTCTCACAAACGCCAGATCTCTGACAAACAAGATGGATGAGCTGCAGTCAATGATCGCCTACAATCACCTTATCCGTGAGTGTTGTTTGTTGATTGTTAGCGAAACCTGGTTACACCCGCAAATCCCCGATGCTACAGTGGAGCTAGTAGGCGGCACTATACACCGCCATGACCGGACCGAAGCCTCCGGTAAGATCAGAGGAGGTGGACTCTGTGTTTATGTACTTGAGGATTGGTGCTTGGACAGTAGAGTAATCGACACTTATTGCTCACCGGACCTGGAGGCCATGTCTGTCCAGTGCCGACCCTTTTACCTGCCTCGGGAGCTAACGGTAGTCATTGTGACTGTTGTTTATATCCACCCAAATGCTAACGTTAGCACGGCTCTCGGCCAGCTTTAGCTCATGATAGATAAACAACAGAGGGCTCATCCGGATGGTGTTCATATCATCGCGCGGGATTTTAATAAGGCACGCCTCAAGACCTAAATTTCATCTGCACGTTAAATGTGCTACTAGGGGAGAAAACACATTAGATAATGTTTACTCCAACATTAAACATGCCTATAGAGTGTCACCCCTCCCCCACCTCGGGCAATCAGACCACCTTTCTCTGCTGCTCTCTCCGGCTTACACCCCACTCAGGAGGCAAACAAAACCTGCCACACAGACCATCAGAGCCTGGCCTGAAAATGCTCTCACCCAGCTGCAAGACTGCTTCACTTCTACAGAGTGGAGTATTTTTTGAAGATCAGGACCTGGACACATACACTGAGTCTGTCCTCTTTTACATCAAGTGCTGTATTGCCAACGTCACAGAGGAGAAACGCATCCGGATCTTCCCAAACAGGAAGCCCTGGATGACAGGTGAAGTCCAGACCCTGATCAGAGCTCGTAACTCGGCCTTCAAGACGGGAGACAGAGCTCTCTCCACTAGAGCTGAACTGAGGAGGGGTATTAAACAGGCAAAGGACTACTATAAGAGGAAAGTAGAGGGACATCTGATTGATAACAACCCGCGACAGATGTGGAGGGGTATCCAGGCCCTAACAAACTACAAAGGTCGCCCACCCCCCACATCCTCCAGCAGAAGTACCCTGGCAGAGGAGCTAAACAGCTTCTTTACCCGGTTTGAGACTACCACCACACACCTGCAGTCACTGCCTCCCCCTGGCTCCAGCACTCCACCTCTTTTTCTTCAGGAGCATGAGGTGAGGATGAAACTGAGAGCAGTGAACCCCAGGAAAGCTGCTGGTACCGACGGCATTCCGGGAGCGGTGGTTAAAGCGTGTGCAGACGAGCTAACAGGGATCCTCACAAAACTTTTCAATCTCTCCCTGACACATGCCACCATCTCCACATGTCTGAAGGCCTCTATTATCATCCCCATTCCCAAAAAACCTGCCATAAACAGCTTGAACGATTACAGACCCATTGCTCTGACATCTGTAATCATGAAGTGCTTGGAGCAATCAGTCTCCCAGCACATCAGAGACTGCCTCCCTTCCTCTTTCGACCCTTGCCAGTTCGCCTACAGGGCAAACCAGTCAAAGGAGGATGCCATGGCTCTCACACTTCACACAGCGCTGAGCCACTTGGAATACAAAAAGAGCTATGTGAGGATGCTCTTCGTGGACTACAGCTCAGCGTTCAACACAATCATTCCAGACATTCTTTGCAGTAAATTGATGGAGCTACAGATCCCCCACATGCATGTGGATTAAAAACTTTTTGCGAGCCGCCCACAATCTGTGAGAATCGGCCCACACCACTCCTCCACACTCACACTCAGCACTGGTTCTCCTCAAGGCTGCGTTCTGAGCCCTCTGCTGTACGCACTGTACACCTATGACTGTTCTCCAACCCATCAGTCCAACCACATAATAAAATATGCCGATGACACCACAGTGATTGGTTGTATTTCCGACGGGGACGAGACAGCATACAGAGCAGAGGTAAAGGATTTGTCGTGCTGGTGCAAGGATCATAACCTGACCCTGAACATTCTTAAAACAAAAGAACTAATTCTGGATTTCAGGAAGCATAGACAGGACTACACCCCCCTCCTTATAAATGGAGAGCGGGTGGAAATTGTCACCACCTTCAGGTTTCTGGGCACCCACATCTCTTTTAACCACTCTTGGACTCACAACATCAGGGCACTGATTAAGAAAGCTCAGCAGCGGTTACACTTCCTGCGTGTGCTCAGGAAGAACAATCTTGACACAAATCTACTGCTGGCTTTTTACCAATCCTCTGTGGTGAGCGTACTAACGTACTGCTTGACTGTTTGGTACGCAGGCTCCACAGCGGCGGACAGGAAGGCGGTGCAGAGAGTTATAAACACTGCACAAAAAATCATCGGCTGCCCACTGCCCAGCCTGGAAAACATTGCTATCTCCTGCTGCCTTAGGAAAACCAAGGCCATCACCACAGACCTCTCACACCCTGCTTACCCCCTATTTGATCTGTTGCCCTCGGGGAGACGCTACAGGTCAATCAAATCTCACACCAGCAGGCTGACAAACAGCTTTTTCCCCTGGGCCATACGGACTGCCAATACTCATGGACACTCACTTTGTCCATGACATTCATGGATACTCTTATCATAAGCATTCACTCCAAACTTTTATAATAACTACAGACATATTTTTTATCTTTTATATTTTATGGATATTTTATATTTAAATACATACGCAAATAATATATATTTTTAGTATGTTAGTAGATACTATTTTAAATGAGAGCATATTGCTCGCTGAGCCTGTTTCTTGTCCTTGCCTGGACATACAGTATGTCGTTCCTTGTTTTTTCTTGTTGTTTGTTTTTATTTTTTTGTGTGGTGCAAGGGTGGCTCTGTGAGAGCACCCTAAATTTCGTTGTACCTTCACAGTGCAATGACAATAAAGGCTATTCTAATTCTAATTCTCTAATTCTAATTCTAACCATCCATCTGTTTGAGCTAGTGTTACTCCAGTTCTATATGTGTTCAGCTGTGTCAGACAGGAATTCATCTTGTTCCTGCTCCCAGTAAGGACTGAGGCAGGTTCAGACACGGTTTCCCAGGTCTGTTCAACACATTACAGAACATCCACGTTACATGCTCCATAACACACAACGTGTTTCATGATAATCTGAGGCTGCAATCTTATTATATACACTCAATTCAAAGACATTTACCCTACACTTTTGATTCACAACCTTACATATCAAAGTTATTTCATCATAACTTCTTCCTAACAATGTATCTAGAAACTGTAAAAGCTAAGATCCAAATGATTTGGCAGGTATTTAGATGGATACATGGGTTACTCAAAGATAGTATATTGTACCTCTGCTAACGTTTTGGGGATCTATTGCACAATCATATTCATGAAAACTGATCAACAAGTTACTCTCAAAGCAATATGTTTGTCAGCCAAGAGAAGTTGCCTGTGACTGAATTTTAAAATGTATATGAGTTTGTCCAACTTTTTATTTAACACCTTTGGTGATTATATATATACTAGTGCAGTGCCCGTTGAAAATCCGTTTGGATGGGCTGATTGCTTGGCCTGTGGTGTTGCTGCTTGTAGAATTTATCCAAACCAAACTTACTTACTTACTTAAGCCTTTAGATTCCCATAGGAACATAGGCCATCGACGAAGCTCTTCCATCCTCTCCGCTCCAGATGTTGCCATTCCAGCCCTTCTTTCTTCATCTCCTGTTCTGTGGTTCTTCTCCAAACCAAAGTGTACCCCAAAATGACTTACAGAAGGACCCTGAACAACTTAATATGCAACTCCACTGTATAGCCTACTATCTATTGACTTAGTGTAGGCTACGTCTACATCAGAGGAAGACATAGGCGCCCACGGAAAATACCGAGCACCCACTGAGCACCCACGTGTGCCAGACTGCCAGTAGGCTACATTCATTTAAAATTAAACATTGCAATTGGTGCTAAGTGGAGCGTTTGTCATAATGTGATTGGTTATGTCGCTGTCAGTCCCCTGCTCCATATCCTATCCACCAATCACAGCGTCTCTTGGATGAAAACGCCTCCATCCCCCCCACAGTGCGTGCATGTGCGTTAGGTAATCAGAGTGAGAATTAAATGGACAGATTTGTTATTAAAAAAGCAAATCTAATGATGCAAGTGCATCAACGACATCCACCACCAGTGCGGATGATACCGCAGAATCGGTTACTGTGCGCTGGATACAGAGCACCGCGAGCGGCCGGTTGTGGTGCTCCGTCAGGTCAGCAGTAGTTGGTGGTCTAGTTACCCCAGAATAGGTGACTGTGCGTTGGATACAGAGTATCGTTTAGTATAGTTGGTGGTCAGTTAAACTTCTCATCTCCAATCCTATCTGTATTTGTGAGAAGTGGCTCTGTCCTGAGTTGAAACTTTACGGCTTTATTATTGAGTTAACCCTCATGCCCTCCTTAAAAAAACTTACTCTCGACACCTTCGAGGCAAAAATGTCCACGCACACAAAAACTGTTATTAAATCATCATATATCAATATTTTTTTCTGCTTTTTTTTCAGAAATCACTTAAACAACTTCTAACCTAATCAAAACTACCAAACATTCAATCATTTTCAGGATTTTAACCCTTTAAATGCCAGTTTATGTATTTGAAGTAGTTCATTTTTTATTACAAAAAACACAAAAAATGATTTTTTTTCCATATAATGAATAATATCTAGATGGGGCTTTGGTGGTGATTAGAGGCTTGGATATGTCAAAGATAAGCAACAAAATTAATTTGATTGCATTAGTATTTTTTACATAGTTCCAGATACTCCCTTTGGACACCTTCGAGGCAAAAATGTACATGTCCAAAAACTGATATTAAATCATCATATATCAATATTATTTCTGCTTTTTTTTCATAAATCACTTAAACAACTTGTAAATTGCTCAAAACTACCAAAAATTTAATAATTTTCTGGATTTTAACCCTTTAAATGCCAGTTTTAAATCTTTGAAGTAACAATTATTTATGAAAAACCCAACAAAACATTAATTATTTTCCATAAAATAAATCATAGGGGAATGGGGCTTTGGTGGGGATTAGAGGCTTGGATATGTCAAAGATAAGCAACAAAACTGATTTGATTGCATTAGTATTTTTTATGTAATTCCAGATACTCCCTTTGGACACCTTCGAGGCAAAAATGGCCCCATTGACTTCCATTATAACCACATGTTTTGATCTCACTGCCTTTACAGTATAAAACCATGCATTCTGTAATATCAGCATTTCATTTGGAAGAAAACTAGTCATATTTGACATTTTTACAGTATTTCACCAGATTCAACCATTTTGCCCTTGTAGGCCGATGCATGAAATTATAGTTATATTATGGAGCTGTGTGTGTGTGTGTGTGTGTGTGTGTGTGTGTGTGTGTGTGTGTGTGTGTGTGTGTGTGTGTGTGTGTGTGTGTGTGTGTTTGTGTTTGTGTGTG